>NW_026294436.1:38492726-38510226 GCF_007827085.1 Peromyscus californicus insignis | reverse complement strand
ATGTGTACATGAGTGCAGGTACCCACTTAGGTCAGCAGAGGTCATTGGATCCCCTGAAGCTAGTCAGAGGTCCTTGTGAACGTCTGATGTGGATGCTGAGGACTGAACTTGGGTCCTCTACGGGAGCAGCAAGCGCTGTTAACCGCTGAGCCATCTCTCCAACCCTGACCTTGAACTCTCGGTCTCTTGCCTCCACCTCCCAAATGCTGGGAGTCTAGGTGTGTGCCACCAAACCCAGTTTTCTGCAACCCTGGGGGATCGGACCCAGGGTTTCGTGCATGCTAGGCCAGTGATCTACCCTCTGCGCTACATCCGCAGCCCTGGTTTGTGTTATTTGCTAATGAACTAGGGAGCGAAGGGAAATGCAGTGACCTTTGGGTGTCACACACCTGTCAGTCTGAAGAACTAAGTGTTCTGCAGCAGCCTTGCTATCACTGACATTTCGCTGCCTCTGCATTCCACTGGGCTCTCACCCAGCTGGCTAACTAAAGCCTCTTTGTGGTGCTGCAGTACTCTAATCTGTGGTGACCAGGGTCGTGGAATGCCAGGCTCAGCCCCTGCCACATGCACCTGTTCCCGAGGGTACTGTCCTGGGGGCCTGCGATTAATGCTTGTGTTACTTAGGGTTTTGTGGCTGTGAAGAGACACCGTGACCATGGCAACTCTTGTAAAGGAAAACATTTAATTGGGGCTGGCTTACAGTTCAGAGGTTGAGTCCATTATGTTCATGGTGGGAAGCAGGGTGGCGTACAGGCAGACACGGTGATGGAGAAGGAGCTGAGAGTTCTACATCTGGATCCTCAGGCAGTAGGAAGAGACTGAGACACACCGGGCCTGGCTTGAGCATCTGAGACCTCAAAGCCCACCCTCAGGAACACACTTCCTCCAACAAAACCACATCTACTCCAAAAGGCCACACACCTTATTATTTATTTACTTATTTAGTTACTTATCCATTTATTTATTTATTTATTATTTTAGACAAAAAAGGGGAAATGTGGTGATATATTATGTACCCTAATAAAATTTGCCTAAAGATCAGAGAAACAAAGGAACAAGCCACTAACATCTTACCTCTAGGACTCCTCAGCCTGAAAAGGCCTTTTCTGTCTCCTCACGCCTTATATACCTTTCTCTGCCCGGCCATCACTTCCTGGGACTAAAGGCGTGTGTGCTTCCCAAGCAAAGGCCTGAGATCTCAAGTGCTGGAATTAAAGGCATTTGATTCCCAAGTACTGGGATTAAAGGTGTGTGCCACCACTCTCTGGCTCTGTTTCCCTCCTAGACTGAGTCAATCTCATATAGTCCAGGGTGGCTTTGAATTTACAGAGATCCCGAGGGAGGGATCTCTGCTTCCAGAGTGCTAGGATTAAAGGTGTGTGCCACTGCTGCCTGGCCTCTGTGTTTAATCTAGTGGCCTTTCCTGTCTCTCTGATCTTCAGGTAGATTTTATTAGGGCACACAATATATCGCCACAGTGCATCTGCCAGGTTCTTCTATCTGGAGCCTTAGACCTCTCTCCCTGGTCCTGCTGCCAACCGGTAACGATCTGGGGCGACCACACGTTCCTTTGTTCTTTCCCAGGTGCCCGCTGTGAGCTCTGTGCCGACGGCTACTTCGGGGATCCCTTTGGGGAACGTGGCCCAGTCAGGCCTTGTCAGCGCTGCCAATGCAACAACAATGTGGACCCCAGCGCCACTGGGAACTGTGACCGGTTGACAGGCAGGTGTTTGAAATGCATCTACAACACAGCCGGTGTCTACTGTGACCAGTGCAAAGCAGGTTACTTCGGGGACCCGCTGGCTCCCAACCCAGCAGACAAGTGTCGAGGTAGGACTGTACCCCTATACAAATTATGCACCCATATTGCTTTTTCTGTGTGTGTGTGTGTGTGTGTGTGTGTGCGCGCGTGTGCGCACGCGCACATATGTAAACACATATGCGCTTGCTAGAGTGTATATATGGACGAAAAGGCAGAGGCAAAGAGAACTAATATCGTGATGCAAATAGTTCCCCTGACCAGTCTGCACCTGCCAGAAGCCTTAAGACCAGCCTCCCCTGCACCAGACTCTGGAAACAGTACTGAAGACTCTCAAATGGTTAAACCTGGGTGGGAGAGGGAAGAAAAGGTCAGGTTTACATTCCTGAGCGGAAAGAGCAGATAAAGTGGGGCCACATCCTATGCCCAACCCCAAGGCAGGTAGGCAGAAAAGAAGCTGCCAGACCTGTCACCGGAGAGCAATAAATGACTCACAACTGAGCCTGAACAAACCAAAGTGGGGAGGGGGGCAGGTTGTAAAGCAGTTTAAGAGACCCTCTCCGGAAGTCAGTGTGACTGTGTACAGAAGGCAACCACTAAGGAAACTCAGCTTCAAAGCCGCCGACGCAGGGGGCTGTAAGGGCTGCTTCAGATCAAAGCATGAGTGTGCAGGTGCATCGCTCAGCTCAGGGTTTCTCTCAAGCCTTCACAGGTGTTAAGGGTTCAGAGCCACGGTCTGCCCTTAAACATGGATGCTCACATGATGACTCTGGTGTCTGGCACTTAGAAGTGTCCCTGTTATCAGGTCCTAACACCGGAGTGTCTACCTGGGGATGCTCCTGTGACCAGATGTAGGGCATCATGCCTATAATCCCAACACTCATGAGGCTAAGGCCGGACAGTCCCGAGTTAGAGGCTAGCCTGAGCTACTGAGCAAGACCTTGTTTGGCTTTTATTTTAAAAGTAAACACAAGGGTGCATAAATTAAAACTCTTTCCTTGGTTTAGATTTCATTAGGCTGAATACTTTTTCACTGGGCTGTCTAGGACTTGCCATTGGCCTGCAGTTTGCACCTCAGTACTAAAGGGGCGATGATGAATAAGTCCTGGCTCCTGGGGAGTTCATATGCTGAAAAAGGAAGAGGCATGGAAAATATGTGCAAGTAATACAGAACACTCAGCTCCGAGAGCAGCCCGTGATCTTTAGAGTAGCATCTCACTTACCGGTATATCCTTGCCGCCTAAACAAAGCCCGGCACACAGTAGGGCTGCTGCCTCCTCTGGCCTTTCCTGCAGTGGGAGGAAAGGAATGTTGGCTTTTCTGAGCTCTCCTGGTAGCTTCCCGTCTATTTGTTCTAGGACCTGAGCAAATTATTCAACCTCTTCTGAGCTCACATTCCTCATCTGTAAAACAGAGGGCAGTGTTTACATTTGGCTCAAAATAGGCCCTAAAAAAATGCACTTTATAAGCAAAATCAGGGTGCCAGCAAAGTACCCAGTAGGCTTTTGGTTCAATGGGAGAAGATGAGGACCATCCCGGTGCCTCTTCACTCACACACACAGATCCCACGTGCGATTCCTCCAGCTTGCTTGTATAAGAATGTGCTTGAGGCCACAGCCAAGGATAGATGTGACACTCTGAGTGACAGGGGCAGGGCACCTGTTCTGTTCCCTTGCCACAGCTCCTTTTCTGGGATGGAAATGTACCATTTATCTGCCTCTTATCTCTCAGCCTGCAACTGCAACCCCCTGGGCTCGGCGCCTGGAGAGTGTCGAAGTGATGGCAGCTGCATTTGCAAGCCAGGCTTTGGAGGCCTTAACTGTGAGCACGCAGCACTAACGAGTTGTCCTGCTTGTTATGATCAAGTAAAGATTCAGGTAGGCCTGCTTCTCCTTCCCAGCCCCAGGCAGTCGGAGTCTGATGGCTCTGTGCCCTGGTTCTGTCACACATGTGAAACCCCCAAACTTCCTGGGGATTGGTATTGATGTTGTTATCTTAAAAAAAAATTATGCTATGGGTGGTGAGATGGCTCAGTGGATAGAGGCAAACCTGACAACCCCGAGTTCCATCCCCAGAACCCACGTAAAGATGGACGGAGTAAATCAACTCCCTCCTGGACATTGTCCTCACACTGGTATGCAAACACACACACACACACACACACACACACACACACACACACACACACACACACTAAATACAGTAAAACAAGTTTAAATTACATTAAAAGGTATTGTATATAATGATTTTACAGTAAGTTTACATTCTCATCTGTGCTAATTTCAACAACTTCCGCCAAATCCAGTCTCACGTGATACTCATGACAACTTAGTGGACCTGGAGGGAAAAGTATTCTGGATTCAGTTTTCAAGGGTTACCGTCTGAAAATACTTGTGATTTTTCAAAGTGGCACGGCCACATGGAACTAGGAATGCCACTCATGTCCCCCCAGAGTCTGAGTCCAGGGCTCTTTCCACATGTCCTGGTTAGGTTTTTTTTTTTTTTTGTCAACTTGAGACAAACTGGAGTCCCCTGGAATGAGGACCCTCAGCTGAGAAAATGCCTATCCGATTGCCTCGAGGCGAGTCTGTGGGACATTTTTTTAATTAATGATTGATGTGGGAGGGCCCAGCCCACTCTGAGTGGTGCCAGCTCTGAGCAAATGGTTCTGGGCTGTATAAGGAAGCAGGCTAAGCAAGGCCTGGAGAGCAAGCCAGTAAGCAGTGTTCCTCCACAGCTTCTGCTCCAGTTCCTGCCTGGAATCCCTCCTCTGACTTCCCTTTATTATGGACTGTAAGCAACAAGATGAAATAACCTTCTCCTCTCCAGGTTGCTTTTGGTCATATTTATCATAGCAACAGAAAGCAAAAGGAGACACCACTGCAATGTGCTACTTTCCAGCTGGGTTCCCTCCAACTCCAAGACATGTCCTTTTTTTTTTTTGGTTTTTTGAGACAGGGTTTCTCTGTGTAGCTTTGCGCCTTTCCTGGAACTCACTTGGTAGCCCAGGCTGGCCTCGAACTCACAGAGATCCACCTGGCTCTGCCTCCCGAGTGCTGGGATTAAAGGCGTGCGCCACCACCGCCCGGCAAGACATAAAACAAGTTCCAGAGCAGATCATGGTGACTCACGTTTATAATCCCAGCATGCAGGAGACTGAGACTATTGCCCAGAGTTTCAGGCAATCCTGGGCTAACTAGTAAGTTTCAGACCAGCCTGGTCTACAGATGAGACCCTGTATCAAAAAGTAAAATGGGGGTTGGGGATTTAGCTCAGTGGTAGTGCGCTTGCCTAGCAAGCACAAGGCCCTGGGTTCGGTCCTCAGCTCCAGAAAATTAAAAAACAAAACAAAAACAAAAAAAAAAAATGAAATTAAAATGTAAACTTCAAAGATAAATGAACTTGATATTGTTAATCACTACTAATAATTTTCTAGAGGGAACGATTTTAAATTATTTTTTAAATATTTTTTCCAAATGTATATGGGTATATTGCCTGCATGTATGTCTGTACACCTCATGTGTGCCTGGTGCTCACAGAGAACCAAAGAAAGCATTGGATCCTTTAGAACTGGAGTTACAGATGGCTATGAGCCACCATGAGGGATTGGGAACTGAACCCAGGTCCTCTTCCAAAGCAACACGTGGTCTTAACCACAGAGTCATCTCTGCATCCCTTAATTACATCCTTCAATCTGTTCTTTGTTTGTTTGTTTACATTTAGCTATTTACTAGCCTGCAGAAAGCTAGTTTGAGGGTCTCATGTAGCCCAGGCTGGCCTCAGACTCACTATGGAATCTGAGGATGTCACTTTGAGCCCATGGTCCTCTTGCTTCTGTAGCCCAAGTGCTCGGATTACAGTGTTCCACCACCTCTTGCTAAAAACTATATATTTCATTTTCGCTTGGTGTAGTAGTAAGAACTGAACCTCATGTCTGCTGGGCAAGCACTCTGACACTGGCCTATATCTCTTCAGCCCTCAATAGCCTTCTCTAAACATTTCCCGGTGCCAGGCTCTGTTCAGCCCTTATAAACACTAACTCATTCAGCACACAAAAGAACCATACAGACAGTATTCTTTTTATTACCCCCATTTTATTGATAAGAAAATGACTGGCCAAGGTCACTGGCTAGAGTAGTGGGTCAGGATCCAAACTCAGTAGGTCTAGTTCAAGAGTCTAAATTTCAACCACCATAACAAATCATGTCTAGCTGTTGGCCCCTGGATACCTGCTGCAGCTCTGGGGATGAACTCTGCTCCTCATCCTGTTTTCTGATTCCTTTTCTGTGTGTTTTCAGATGGGCCAGTTTACCCAGCAGCTCCAGAGCCTGGAGGCCCTGGTTTCTAAGGCTCAGAGCGGTGGTGGCGGTACAGTCCCCAGTGGAGAGCTGGAAGGCAGGCTGCAGCAGGCTGAGCAGGCCCTTCGGGACATTCTGAGAGAAGCCCAGATGTCAGAAGGTGAGGAAGCCCAACTCTCTATCAGCTAGGAGGCTAGAGATTCATGCCCTAGGAAGAACTGTGACGCTAGGTCACAGACTCTGTTGTGGCCGTCAGCTCTGTGCTGTCTGCATCCAGCCTTTGCTGGGGTGGAAGCACTGTCTGGGACATCCTCCTGGTATCTGAATGACAGGCGAAAGAACTGCCACAACCCTCCGCCCCTGGCATTCTTCTCATTAGCTCTAAGTCAGTCGGTCGGCCTTGTGGGTTGACTCAGTCTATCTGCAGCAGCCTTCTTCTTCCTCTGTGTACAGCCGCCAAGAGAACCCTCAGTCTCCAGCTGGCCAAGGCAAGGAGCCAAGAGAACAGCTATCGGAACCGCCTGGATGACCTCAAGATGACTGTGGACAGGGTTCGGGCCCTGGGCAGTCAGTATCAGAACCGAGCTCAGGATATGAGCAGGCTCATCTCTCAGATGCATCTGAGCCTGGCAGAAAGTGAAGCTTCCCTGCAAAACACTGTATGTTTGGCTGGTTAGGGTGTTTTTCTTGTGTTTATCTGGTTAGGGTATTCATTGCTGCCATGTTGGGGGTGGCCCCATGGGTCTCACTGACTTACTCTCTGTCCCTAGATTTCTTGATCTACCTGGCAGGAAGCTGGGCTTCTTTGTAACAGATCTATCTATCTATCTATCTATCTATCTATCTATCTATCTATCTATCTATCTACCTACCTATCATCTATCTATCTATCTATCTGTCTGTCTATCATCTATCTATCTTCTATTATCTATCACTTTCTATCTATCTATAATCTATCTATCACCTATCTATCATCTATCTATCTATCTATCTATCTATCTATCTATCTATCTATCATCTATCACTTTCTATCTATCTATAATCTATCTATCACCTATCTATCTATCTATCTATCTATCTATCTATCTATCTATCTATCTATCATCTATCCATCCATCCATCCATCCATCCATCCATCCATCCATCCATCCACCCCTTGTGCCCTTTGCGGCTTGCAATTTCCCACAGAACTGCATTACACACCCCTCCGTAGTTGACTTCTTTCTAGCCACACTTACACAATAGACATAACCCTGCCTTTCCTCTTTCCTTTCTGTAGAATTTAGTCTGGTTCATGGTTGTATTCTCAACCCCTAGTGCAGTATGTGGCTGTTGTATTTGTTTGCTGCCTAAGTACAGAAAAAAAAAAAAAGATAAAGAAATGAGTTAACGAGTGAGTAAAAAACGGGAAGAAGAAAGGAAGGAAGCAGAAGGGTGGGAAGGAAAGAGTCTGATTGGGCCTGAGGATGAAAGAGTGGACGGGACCTGTATGATCAGCACCAACTCCCTGTGTAGTTCGGGGTGCGATAGGAGAGGGTCATATGATCGAGACCCTTATGTTTATGGTGTAACTGGGCCTAGGGGGAGGAATGCCTCTGAGCCCAGCACTCAGGAGGCCCAGGCAGGAGAATAGCAAGTTCAAGGTCAGTCTCCTCTAGACAGTGAGCTCCTGGCTCAAAGCCAAACCAAATAAACGCCAAGGGTGATAGAAAGTAACGAGTAGGGATGAGTACAGGAAAGTGGGCTGAGTTTGGGGGAGGCAGGAGGACCAGGAGATCAAGGTCAGCCTCCGCTAGCGTTTAAGGTCAGCTTGGGGTGTACGAAAACTGGATTCAAAACCAACAGCAACGGATTAAATAAAAAAGGAAACTGAAGGATAATCAGATAGTATAATGAAAAAAAAAAATCACATCAATATTGTTTTGATTCCCCCATCTGTAAATGTTTATTGTAGAAAATCAATAAAAACCTCCTATGATCCAATTACCACTAAATAACTATTGTCCAAACTTGGTGTACTGGTCTGGGAAGATGGCTCAGGAAGCAAGTGTTTGTGGTGACAGTGTAGAGACCTGAGTTCAGTCCCCAGAACCCAGTAAGAGCCAGTTGTGGCGGTACACTGTCACCTCAGTGCTGGGAAGGGGGCAGGGACAGGAGGACCCCAGAGACTCACTGGACAGCCAGTCCAACCCAGATGGTACGTTCCCAGTGTCTCAAAAAAATAAGATAGAGAGTAAAAAAGAAAGATCCAAGATCAACCCTGGCCTTTACACACACACACACACACACACACACACACACACACACCTTGATATATGTGTGTATGTGTATTTTTTGAGGCAGGATCTACTATGTAGCCCAAGCTAGCCTCAACATCACAACCTTCCTGCTTCTGCCCCCAAAGCATTACAAGTGTCCACCACCAAGTCAGAGAAAAAAATATACTTTTAGATGAATCTGTATTTTGCATAGACTTCTTTCAAAATTGAATAGCTGCTTTGTTCTTGCCCATGCACACTTTTTTATGAGTGCTCATGCTGACTACCTTTGGTGTGTGTCAGGGTATGGGTTCCTCTGTGGCCAGTGAGAAATCCTTTCGGCACTTCTGTTGAGGCTCCAGAGTCAAATGCAAAACCGTAACCGATTTTCTTTTTTCCCATAGAACATCCATTCCTCAGAGCACTTTGTGGGGCCAAATGGCTTTAAAAGTCTGGCTCAGGAGGCCACAAGATTGGCAGACAGGTAAGCAGCTGTATTCGGTACCCCTGCTCCAGGCTACCTCTGCAATTCGAGACTATGGAACATTCAGGACTCAAACACTAGATTTGCCCCCTCCAGGCGCCTCCTCCCCTGCCTGGAAGCTGGTTCTGAGCCTCTTAGCTTTCAGGGTATGGCAGGGGACAGTCCACAGGATTTGGCAGGAGCTGGTGGAAGTATTCCTTTCCCAGCTTTCTTCATGACTCACAGATAGCTTTAGGACATGCTAGATGTGAGTCTTCTGGCCATGTGAAATGAATCAGCCGCTGGAAACGGGTGTTTGCAGCTTTTAGGGACTCCTCAACTCCCACACCAGGCCTGAGAACAAGTAGCAACAAGTTGTTTGCTTACTTGTGAGGGCCAAGGGTACAAAGGGACCTTCCCCCTGGAAACCAGCTCTGCAGGGCTCCATGGGCTACAGGCAGCTCCCTTGGTCCTGACTCCTTCACACTATAAATCCTCCCACGCTCAAAAGCTCTGTTAGGCAAGGTGGCAGGCTCTGTTTATCTCGAGTGGAATTCAGTCCACAGAGGGGCTGCCTTCTGATTTTGTAGCACGAGCTGCCTCCTGAGCCCTGGTTTTTTATTGTTTTGACGCTACTTTCTAGCGCCAGGAGGTGGGATGTTTCTAGGAGACTTTGATTGACAGATGTTGCTCCTTTAGTTGCAGGCCCACTCTAAAGTTCCAGCACGATTTAGGGAGGTGGACTCTGGGTGGGTCAGCCCGTGGGGGTTCTGCTTTCGGGAAAACAGCTTATAGACACAATGGTCTGTCACCCTGAGCCTATTCCCATCTACTCTCTCCATACCTTCTCTGAGTAAGGCATAAATGGAAGCGGCCACCAAAGGGCGGCGACATGAGGCTGATTCTCCAGAACACTTGCCTCTCATAGTTCCTCTGATTCCATGCATTCAAATCAGTTCTGTTTGGCTTTTACAGGCAAGCCAGTTCCTTTATTCTTTTCTGTGTCTTCAAGAACGACTTCCGTTACTAACCTATGCCGATTTTTCGATGAAAACCCTAATTCTTTATCTTTAATGTCTTCAGCCACGTTGAGGCAGCTAACACAATGAGGCAACTAGCAAGGGAAACTGAGGACTATTCCCAACAAGCGCTGTCATTGGCCCGCGAGGCTCAGCGTGGAGGAGGTGGAGGAGGTGGCATCCTGGACAGCTCCATGGTACAAGGCCTTATGGGAAAGTATGTTCAACTGGTCTTCATCTGGGTGGGCCATGAAAGCTGAATCCTCCCAGGGTATAATGCAGACCACTTGAGAAGCACCACATCTCTTTGAAACTATTCATTAATAATAATAATAATAGTAATGATAATAACAACGAGATCTGTGTGGAGCCACAATTGTGGGCTTCTGTTCTGCAGGATGGGGTTTGTGAAAGTTGTCAAGAATAAGGCTTACTTTAAGAGATACTTTTTGAGATTTAGAAGGCGGGGAGAGGGTAAAACTGACTACTATGCTGGGAAATGATTGGTGATCCAGAGCAAAAATAAGTAGAACACACTCCAATACAGGATGATAGTTCGTGTAACTAACAGAAATCTCATCTGTCAGATCGCGTGTCCATCCCCTCCTGGAGGGGACATGATAGTCTGCACAGCATATGCACATGAACTACCAAAACACAGTGTGAAAGTTGGCCTGCCAGATTATGCCACAGCCTGTTGGACTGGCCCATGGGTTGTCTCAATAGGATTGACATGGACAAGATGCCATGGGCTGGAGATGAATACAATGTGGAAAGCATTGATGGTCAGCCTGGTGCTTTCACTCGCTATTTGAATGCAGGTCTTGCCCAAACTACAACTGGCAATAAAGTTTTGGCGTCCTGAAGGGAGCCATGGATGGAGGCTTGTCTATCCTTTATAGTACCTAACGATTCCCTGGTTATGATTCTGAAAGCATGGAGTTCAACGCAGAAGTCCATCAGAGGCCCAGCATGGGTCAGAGTATTGCAGACTACATGCATACTTAATGGAGGAAGATAAAGATGCTTATAAGAAACCATTCTCTCAGTACATGAAGAACGATGTAACTCCAGACATGGAGGAGGTGCATAAGAAAGCTCCTTATGCTGCTATCCAAGAGGATCCGGTCTGTGAGAAGAAGTCCATGAGAGGACTTAAGAAGAAGAGAAGGAAGCAGGGCAGTGGTGGCGCACACCTTTAATCTCAGCACTCAGAGGCAGAGGCAGGCAGATATTTGAGTTCAAGACCAGCCTGGTCTACAGATCGAGTTCCAGGACAGTCAGGGCTACACAGAGAAACCCTGTGTTGAAAAACAAAACAAAAGAAAATGAAGAAGAGGAGGAGGAGGAGAGGGAGGAGGTGGTGGTGGTGGTACCGTACCAAAATGTCCCTTGCCTGGAAGATGCCTGGTAGAAAGATCGGGTTGCTCAAAAGAAGGCAAGCTTCCTCAGAGCTCAGGGATGAGCTACTGAGAGCTAAAGCAATTTCCTATGAAGATTTTTTTTTCATAAAGACAATAAACATATTGACCAAGCCAAAAAATAATAATAAAGGGGGCAAGAGAATGAGTATTACTTCGGGGAAAGTAAATATTTTTAGGACTGGGAAAAGAAAGGTTATGATATCTAAGGAAAATTGAAGTTCTGACTGAGACATGACAATACCCTCTGGTCTATGAAGGTATATATAAACCCATCTGACAGGGCTGGCAACAGAAAAATAACATTTATATTATCAGCTATTGGGAAGCTTGAGCTGAGTTTTTCTGCCCAAACCTATGTAAGTCATGAGGGTTATATTTAGATTGTAGAGTCATGTATCTAACATACAGCCTAGCTTGTTTATCGTGCCTAGTCTAAACACACACACACACACACACACACACACACACACACACACACACACACACACACACACGAAAAGGAAGAGGAGGGACAGTGAGTGTGAGTCACCTTAACTGGCTTGTAACTCACAATGTAGACCAGGCTGGCCTTGAACTCACAGAGATCTACTTGTCTCTGCCTCCTGAATGCTTTGATCACCATGCCTGGCCCAACTACATATTTTTAAAACAACAGGATAAGTTTTTGCTTTTTTACAAAGAGTGTGCTCTACCACGTGTGGCTGTGCATACCTTCAGTCTTAGTTGTTGGAGACGGAGGCAGGAGGACTTCAGTAAGTTTCAGGCCAGCCAAGGCTCTATGACTTCCTGCCTCCAATAAGAAAAGAAGTAAGTTCTCAAGGTTCCCTCCTCCATTATTAATATTATTACTATTACTATGATTATTATTATTATTGACTATCTACTTTTCCTGCCTACAGATTAGAAAAAACCAAGTCCCTGGCCCAGCAGCTGTCAAGGGAAGGCACCCAGGCTGATATTGACGCAGATAGGTCTTATCAACACAGCCTCCGGCTCCTGGATTCAGCATCTCAGCTTCAGGGAATCCATGATCTGTCCTTTCAGGTGAGGCTACTGATCCTGTGTGCGTGACCCACAGACAAACAGCCGTGAAATCCCTTTCTTCTCTAGGGGTTTCATGAGATTGTTCAACCATTCATCTTCTTCTCCATACTGACTGTGTTAGCGTCACGTGACAGCATCACAGCACTACAGTGCACTAGCTGGGGCAACGGACTTATTAGGAGAAAGGG
Source organism: Peromyscus californicus insignis (assembly GCF_007827085.1). Taxonomy (NCBI): domain Eukaryota; kingdom Metazoa; phylum Chordata; class Mammalia; order Rodentia; family Cricetidae; genus Peromyscus; species Peromyscus californicus. Next base: position 38,497,773 of record NW_026294436.1, on the reverse strand, counting down.
TTTCTTCCGCTGACTGTTTCAGACATTTAAAGGGATAGTGCCTGCAAGGGTGTCAGAAGGCCCTCTCCAAAGGACAGAGGAAAAGATAAGCAAGTGTGCACAGCCCCTTTTGAGGACCTCCTATTACCCCCAGAAAGGCTTCACATAACCCCACTAGCACCCTGTGTCAACCAGATGCTTAATGTGTGGGTGATGACTCCTGTTTAAACCGTAGCATCAACTTTTTGCTTTGTACTTAAAAAAAAAAAAAAGTGTAGATGCTTCTCATTATCTATTTTCTGTTCTTGACTTCAGTCCTAGACCACAAAAGGGAAAGGGACTCGATGTTTGATCTTGAACCTGTTAGTAGAGAAAAGTTTTATATTTCCTCCCCAGTTCTGAGGACCCTCAAATTGAAGCCAGTGGGCAATTATTATGGAGTTGGATACATTCCTCTATACTGCTAGCAACAAGACTTTTTTGCTGTCAAAAGGTTTGCTTTTTTTCTACATCAGTCTTAGCTATTGCAAACCTCCTTGGATTAAGTTCATCTGCACACTTAGAGCTAACATCACTCACAGTGATCCCCATAGAGATATGTTTTGGGAATAGACAAAGCAATTGTTTAAAAAATTAAAGAGCAGAGACAAAACTTACTGTATTCTTGGGAGACCGACTGACTGTCTTTTTTTTTTTTTTTTTTTTTTTTTTTTTGGCACCCTGTCTCATTTCTGGTTGGCTTTGGGCTTTTGGGGTAATGTCTGCTTTCTTGGCTAAAGGCCGGGACTACTATCAAATGGTGACATTGGGTCCCAAAGCTAGCGTGGTAACTTGTGTGCAGTCAGACTCAGTCAGATCTTTGTGCCCACAGGTAGAAGCAAAGAGGATCAGACAAAAAGCCGATTCTCTCTCCAACCTGGTAACAGGACAAATGGACGCCTTCACGCGTGTGCGAAACAATCTGGGGACCTGGGAAAAAGAGACACAGCAGCTTTTACAGACTGGGAAGGACAGGAGACAGGTACGCTCTGTGAACCCATTCACTCAGTCAGTAAGCATGTACTAGATGCCATCTGTGTGAGTCAAATGGTCAGGGCCTCTACCAGAAACCCTTTGAAGGTCATGGTGCCCCTGGTTACGGAGTGAGGAGCTGAGGTCGGTGTCCTGATGGAATTCGCCTCACCCACTGAGTCAGCATTTGAGCCCTGGAAGAGGACCCAGGCCTTCCATGTCTCGTTTTGGTCCAAGTCTGTCTACTATCTTGGTTTCAAGAAGTATCTAGTGTTTAAAATTACGATTTGCAAAATTATTCCCACCCCTGATGCTGGGTAAGAGTTGGAGACGCTGCTCTAAGAGGCGTATATTGTTGACTTACAAAGTTTGTCCTTGCTTAGATCGTGGAGGGCTTTGCTCTAGCACCCTTAGACTGTGGTGAGTCACAGCACTCTGTTGTCACGGAGAGACTGTGTCAGGGTGATTTTGCTAGCAGGAATGCACTTATTCTAATCTTGTCCTATTTACAGACATCAGACCAGCTGCTTTCCCGTGCCAACCTTGCTAAAAGCAGAGCCCAAGAAGCACTGAGTACGGGCAATGCCACTTTTTATGAAGTTGAGAATATCCTGAAGAACCTCAGAGGTTAGTGCCATGTGATCCAGGTTGGCGTTTTTAAAGGTACATTTATGATTCATTTAAATCCTCATTTCTCTCCTTAAGTGGTGGGTGTATTGGTTATTAATAGATTCTTAGTCACCCTCTTTCTAAGGTAAGGATGTTCTCATTAATACTTGATGTAGGTAATGGAAGTGATTCACCTTATGTATCTGAAGTCCTGAGTTCTGATCCTCATTGAGCCCTATGAAGAGGTCAAGCTCTCTATGTGACCATAAGCAAGTCACACAGCCTTTTTGGATTTCTTTGTCTTCCTTAAGGGGAACAGGAGATCTCTAAGGTCCTCCACATCCAATATGTCACTATTGAGTTGGTATTTTCCTTTTCTTGGGTGGCCTGGTCGGTTCCAATATGGTTGCTCTGGGGTAGTGACATGTGGCTCTCAGGGAATTTGGGGTGTTCCCTGAAGACATTTGGCTAAAATTGCAGCATTATTCACTAGCAAACAAAAGAGAAACATCTCAAGACTTGGGATTCTCTTCTGTATCCACTGTGACCACCCCAACTCTGTGACCATACTCAGCTCTGTGACCATACTCAGCTCTGTCACCACACCCCAACTCTGTGACCATACCCAACTCTGTCACCACACCCCAACTCTGTGACCATACCCAACTCTGTCACCACACCCCAACTCTGTGACCATACCCAACTCTGTCACCACACCCCAACTCTGTGACCATACCCAACTCTGTCACCACACCCCAACTCTGTGACCATACCCAACTCTGTCACCACACCCCAACTCTGTGACCATACCCAACTCTGTCACCACACCCCAGCTCTGTGACCATACCCAACTCTGTCACCACACCCCAGCTCTGTGACCATACCCAACTCTGTCACCACACCCCAGCTCTGGTCATTGGCCTTGGGCTTCGGGGATTCACCTGCTCGGTGTTGAGTTTGGGTGTTGATGTCCTGTGTAGTGGTGGAGACCCAGGACAGTGGCTCCACAATGGCTCTTTTGAGTTTCTTTCTCTGGGGAAAGAGAGTAATCCCAGCCACATCTCACATCTCCACCCCTAGGCAGTAATTATCCCCTTTCAGGAGTTTTTCCCCAAAACTTCAGGCTCTCCCATTCAGTTGTAACTTACAGTCTTTGTCTCTGTGGCAATAGTTTTTTTCTTCATTTCAGAGTTTGATCTGCAGGTTGAAGACAGAAAAGCAGAGGCTGAAGAGGCCATGAAGAGACTCTCCCATATTAGCCAGAAGGTTGCAGACGCCAGTGACAAGACCCAGCAAGCAGAAGCGGCCCTGGGGAGTGCCGCTGCCGATACCCAGAGGGCTAAGAAGGCAGCTGGGGAGGCCCTGGAGATCAGCAGCGAGATAGAACAGGTAAAGTAAAAATGGAGAGACAGGCTGTCACAGGCAGCGCCCCACACAGCGAGGCTCTGGAGAGAGAGAGCTTTAGCTCAGGCCGACCCCCATGGCTCAGAGTCCGAGATAATCCATAACAGCCCCACTCTGCGTGGTCGCCCTTCAGCTGGATGGATTCGATCACTGGCTCCCAGCTCATAGACCATATATTCAGCTCCCCCTTCGGACAGCACTGTGAGGAACCGTCCACAGTTGCTTACTGTGGAGCTTTCTAAGGCTGCTGTTAGAAAATACTTTGAAAAAAACAGAAAGGGCTTTCTCACCACTCTGGAGGCTAGGATGTGAAATTAGAGTCAGCGTGCCCCACTCCGGTACGGCTCCAGGGAGGGTTGTTCCTGTCCTCTTCCCAGCTTGCTTCTGGGGATGGAAGTCATCCTTGGTCTTCCTTGATCCCCAGCTCCATCAGTCCACTCCCTGCTGTGTGGTCCCGAGAGTCAGTCCTCGGTCATCTTTTCCCCCTCCCTTTCCTTCTTCCTTCTCTTTCTCCCCCCTCCTCCTCTTTCTCCCACCACCCTCTCCTTCCTCTCCTTCTTCTTCTTCTTCTTGAAGACATGGTCTCACTATGTAGCCCAGGCTGGCCACGGTGTTCATCTCTCAGTCTCTTCCTATAAGAAGACGTCAATCACACTGAATTAGGGCCCTCCACATGCACTCCAGTATAACTTGATTGTAGCTAAGCACACCTGTAACAGTTTTCAAGTAAGGCCATCTTCTGAGCGAGAGGGGCATGGAAAGGGAGAAAGACTCCACCCTGTCTTTGTTCACGCTGGGTAAGCTTTCTATGGATGAACACCATCCCTAGCCGTTAGGACTCCAACATCTGTTTTAGGGTGCTAAATTTAACTTGGAGCCATTGCCATCAGGATTTTGATTCTCCATATGAAATCCTGGAGCTCTAGAGCCTTCTGTGACCTTTATCTGAGCTCAGCCTCCTTACTTGACTGTGTCCTCCACTGAGCGTGATGGGTGCTAGGGACGAAGATAAGGAATCTGGTCCCTTCCTTGAAGGAGCACTTGTAAGTGGGTCATTGGCGTAGCCAGCTGCGCTATGCTTAGAGCCCATGTTACAAGCTACAGTGGAAAAATGCTTCTTGGCTGGAAGAGAGCTCTTACTTAAGCACAACTTCCAGAGAGCTTGTGCCACTCCAGAAAGCCCAGAGAGAGCTCTTGGTATCTAGACTATCTGACCTCAGTTTTAGACTGCTTGATAACCTACAAAGATAATTTCTAATAATTTCCCTTGAGGCCTATTTTATTCTGTTTGCTTGTTTGTTTGTTTTTCAAGACAGGGTTTCTCTGTGTAGCCCTGACTGTCCTGGAACTCACTCTCTAGACCAGGCTGGCCTTAAATTCAGAGATCCACATTCTTCTGCCTTCCAAGTGCTGAGGTGTATGTTACCACCACCACCCGCCCCCCCAGCTGTACCTTTCTTTATATAGCATCTAGCATGGAAGTGCCTGTCCTTGTTTAATTATAGCTTATTAATGAAAGGTATTGATGAGCTTTTTTCCTTGCAAAGACACAAATCCACCACTCTAGCTGATTCACAGTCTGCATTCCAAGCACAGCTGTCTTGGGGGAAATCCTTGTGAAGTTGTTTCAAAGACCAGAGCAGATCATGACAGAGTACCATACTTCTTGTCCTCTGGATTTTCTCAAATGCTTCCTGACTGTGTTCAAAACTTTCTAGGCATTGAACTGAAAGGGAGCCGTGTCTCTGCACAGACCCTCCTAGTCTCTAGAGAGTTAGCCTAGAACTAGCTCACTTGAGGCTCGGCCTGGGGAAGGGTGTGTTCCCAAGTCTGACTCTCTCCCATTGTTCATCTGACTGACTCCATCAGAGCCGGGCTGCAGCTGTATTTTTTCTACAACTGTCCTTGGGATGTTTTGAGCCTCACCCTCTCTCTCCTTCCGTCCCTGGCTCCTTGTATTCTCCCAGGAGATAGGGAGTCTGAACTTGGAAGCCAATGGGACAGCAGATGGGGCCTTGGCCATGGAAAAGGGACTGGCCACTCT